>NC_092265.1:1722500-1765000 GCF_036320965.1 Panulirus ornatus
GGATCGTCAGGCATTCATTATCAAAACTTCAGCAGTAACACTCCAGCACGCGAGCCATCAACCAGCGTTCCTCCTTCATTTTACCTGCAGCGTGTTAGCAATAATAGTGTTGACACGCCAGTGAACATATTTCAGGTGATGCACGCTACCGGTTGACACACTGCTGTGTGCTGTTTGTGGTCCAGCCCAGGTGTTTAGTGATGCTGGCTTCCCTACCCTGGACTGCGCACGGTTGCACTAACACTCATCCTACTTATTACAAAGGTGTCTGGAAGTCCAGGCACCGGGGCCCCTGTTCCTGGGAGGTATTACTGGAACCCGAGTCCTAGAGGGGTCCTCCTGGAAACCAGTTCCTTGGGAGGTCTTACTGTGACCGGAGTCCAGGGAAAGCCCTGCCGGGACCCGGATCCTGGAAGGGTTCTACCGTGTCCAGGCCATATTTGATTGTCTTACTTTATTGTTGACGGAGGCTGACATGAAACATATCTGGCTCGAAGCCATATTGACGAAATGATTCTAGTTCCCAAAACTTACCCCCCGCCATCACAGCCTGACCCACACGAGGTCATCACAGCCTGACCCACACGAGGTCATCACAGCCTGACCCATACGAGGTCATCACAGCCTGACCCACACGGTCATCACAACCTAACCTACACGAGGTCATCACAGCCTCACCCACACGAGGTCATCACAGCCTGACCCACACGAGGTCATCATAACGTGACCCACTGAGACCAAAGTGTTTCTAATGAACTCCAACGGTCTGTGTGACCTGGTTACCAACTTACTGTCTCTGATGTGATGCAATAGTCTGTGTGACCTTGTGACTGCGTGACCTGGTGTTCGTGTTGAACGTGTATCTATAGGTTTTCGTTTATCAACCTTCAGCTGTTAGTAGGCAGCACATACGTACATACATACATACACACACACACACCTATTCATACATATACATAAAATCACGGTTAACTATTGATGCTACTGATGTCATCAAAATTACTAAAATAAACTGTGACCATAACTGACCTCACAACCCAAGACAACCTACAATATAGTGTTTCTAGGAGCAGTGGCCACACGGGTGCTTCCAAGGTGGTCTTACCTGGAGCGTCTGGTGACGAGCGTCCTGAACCACAGCTGATGGTGGAGTGAGCTGGAATACGGTGAGAGTCTGGTCGAACCCCCACAATCCGTCCTGGCCTCCTTTGTCAGTCCTTCCCCGTAAGTGAGGAGGAGGAGGAGGAGGAGGTGGTGGTAGTCTGAAGGCAGAGTGGAAGATAGAATTCTCAGCTTCACTCCTCGTCTTTTGTAACCAGTCCCCAGCAATCGTCACTCCCTTTCTTGTTGAGGTTTCCAATTTCAAACAGCTGACATTTATTAACGTTAATTGGCATTTGCCATTTTCCAGACCATTCTGCATCTTATTTAGATCCTCTTGTAAGCTTAACGTATCCTTCTCTATTGATATGGCAATGCTGATCATTGTGTCATCTGCAAATATAGAAACTAGTTATCCAGCCGTTCATCAATGTCATCAACATAAGTGACGTAAAGAAAAGGTTCTGTGGCGGACCCCCGGGGACTCCACTAGGAGCGGCTGACCACGGTGATGCTTCACATTCATTACGACTCTTTGCTTCCAGTCACGTAACCAGGCGTCCCTCCAGTTTCCTATGCCACCAGCAATCCACAGGACCTTGACTTTAAGCATCAATCTATCGTGGGAAACTTTGTCTGGTGGTTCTTTAAGTTTAGAAATAAGATCATTGCTTTAGTCTTGTCATGGGTACTGGATAATATATAGACAATGCAACAAGGTTATTATTATTATTATCATTATTATTATTATTATTATTATTATTATTATTATTATTATTATTATTATTATTATTATCATTATTATTATTATCATTATTATTATTCTTATCATTATTATTATTATTATTATTGTTATTATTATTATCATTATTATCATTATTATTACATAACCCCTGGACCCCCAACGCAATATCTGCCACAACTCCAAGGCTGCGATACATTCAGCAGCAGCGTTAGGATGGATTCCTTTAAACTCAGTTGTTTGATGAAGCTGTATTCGCTGAAGTCAACTGACAATAATACAGCCTCGCCAAAAGAGAATTTTTTGACTATTTTCCTGGCGTTGTAACTATAAAGACGCTAAGTCCGGTAACATACAAACGCACGTAATAAGAGGCGTCATGAGAATGAGAGAGAAACTTAGGGATCTAAAAAACAGTCAGCGGATATGAACAGAGATTCAGCTTAGTGAAGCAGATTCAAGAGGTACATTCTTAACCAGGGAAAGAAGGTCAGTTCATCAAAACACAAGTAAGATCTGATGGGCCTTCTCAAAATGTCCTACGTGCTCTTCAGTTTGAAGAAATGACTAAAATATATACAAAATTTATTGGAAATACTGGGCAGGGAGGTGTAGAAAGAGCACTTTAGTCAGCATATAAAAGAAGCAGAGCTTGAAAGTTGATGTCGAATTTGGATCTGGGGTCATACAAGCAGAGGTTACACGAGTAAGTGAAGCTGTACAAAGACTGATATGTACACTCAGGGATGGAGCAGCCAAAGACCATGATGAAACAGTACATGTTAGTCACAGGGAGATTCTACAGGTCAGACACACAGATACTAGTGATCCAACACTGATGAATCTACGAAAGAAAGTGGCATCAAGATAAGAAAAAGATATTGTGAAGCAAGAAATTGATAGAAGTAAATAAATTATTATATTTTCTTTGAAATAATAATGTAAACCAGATAAAGAAGAAAAGGGAAAGGTAAAGAAATATGCATGAAAGATCACTGAAGGATATAGAACTGCCACATGCAATTTCGGCGATAAAAGAAAGGGCAAGAATTGGCGGTTATCATTACGACATTAAAGACCGTTCAGTTATGATTACGTTTGACTTTGAAGTCATTTAGCCATTGGGTACTAGGGTACGCTAAGACACTTAAAGTTAAGGTGTGATACAGTGGGGTAGTCATCAAATTTAATAGATCAGAGGAAGACAGTGAGAAAAGAAAAAAAAAAACTGTAGTCATAACTAAATCTAATATCATGTCATCGCGAGCAGGTTTCTCATTTACTTGTATAAGGGAACTATCAACCAAAGTTACGCAAAGCCTACGCCCACAGATACTTGAAAGGGATTTCTCCTACTTAGATAATATTCCGTAAAATCTCCCGCTGTGATCGACTCATGTCCATTACAATTTCTGCTATCTGATCATAAAATGCTTCGTCTTTATCATATCAATCTGAGTCTCTGATACCTTCCTCTATTACGAACAGCCTCGAAAAGACCTAATGGTCTTTTGGTGTTTGAATTCCTTTATGTTCCTTTGTATCTCTGGTGTCTATCTGTGATGGGAGCCTGCAAACTAATTTTACTATTATTTTCTTATTCGATTGACCCACCTCACTTAGAATATTGTTCTCAAGCAGTTCATTTCCAATACATTAACTCTCGTACAATCTCAACAATAACTCATACCTTGCATCCATTCAACATCGGTATGGTGTTTAATTGTTTCAGATAGTTAAGAAGGGGACAAGTAAAGGCCTCGGCTCCACCAGGGTCGTCCTGGTTAAATGCCAACGACTTATTGTGGTGCATACTGAACTCCAGGGCAAAGTGGATCTGAGAGCGTTGGATATGAAGAGGACAGAGCTTCGTGACACACTGCACGTATATATGTTGTCTACAGTGATCATATATCGTGCAGAGTGGTCTGTAGTCGGTGGTCTGATTTTTTTTGTCTCAGGTTTTGCCTGTCATTTCGAACAAACTGATCTATAATTCATTAAGGCGTTATATTTTACTGCTTTTGGGATGAATATATCATTTTGGTATAGTCCAGGTAAAGTTTGAATTCCCGTCCTCTGATATTCTGTGTATTTTCCTTTGATCTCTTGCGAGAGCTTTTTCGTCACGACGTAGTAGACCCAACAGTATACGGATGATGGCTATGGACGTCTTATCTTGCGGGGCAAATTTTACAAATGTAGCCTAAATGAGGAAATACCTCTAGATTTTTGCCCATCTCTCCTTCTAGTATTGGTCTTTCCATACCGTAACCTCACATTTTAATTTATCATTTATATTCGAAAGTGCCACGATGATTCAGGGGGATGTGTTTCTGGAAATCAGCTATAAAATTCCAATTCAAAAGGGGTCTATATTTTTGGAGGGGGAAATCTTTCTGCAATGATTGATTTATCTGTAAAGCAGCATTTAGGATTTCTTCGTAACCTCTCCCTTAAACACTGGTAATAGTGTAAAATCTTCTCCTTTCATACAAACTAAATGAATGAGACGAAATTCAATGCTCCGGGAGTCTATAAAACAGCATGAGTCATGTAAAAACATTATCCGTATTATTTCTAGGACGATATAAAGGTCCAGATAAGCACCTATCAGGACGTACTACCCCAAAAGTCCACTTCATCCACTCATCTTATTGCGCAACAGTTACTCGTTATATTCGTCCATCACCGTGGCTGGCTCAGACAACTTCAGACGCCGTGTTCGTGCAGTAGGTGCGGACAAAGGCTCTAAGAACAGCACCGAACGTAACCTTGGGTTGACCAGCGGACGACATTCACGATGAACGACACCCTAACCTGGGACTACAGAATTCGGGCCATCTTCTATTCCCTTTCACCATCGGAGACTTACATTGAGAGCATTACAGATGTGCCTAACTTCGTCTCCTCGGTAAGTGGTTCCTCCAGCTGGTGGGTCACCAGCAGCCTATACTTCTGTCTAACTCTCTCAGTTGTTCTTTGATGATGAGATGAAAACATTTTCTCTGTCATCCTCCAGGTGAATAGACCAACTTCCTTGGTGCAGTGGTTGGCGTCGTTACCTACGGATCAAGTACGGGCCAACCAGGATTCGAATGCTAAATTGCTATACGGGGATGTGTAAACATTCTGGACTTGTTTATGACACAAATGACCTTTGTCTTATGTGTCTTGCAGGCTCTTCCCTTCATAGTGATCGCAGTTCTGGTGGAGGGGGGTTTGCTCAGGCTCTACAGCCCTCGGGCCTGTCACTTACACTATGTCGTCGTCAACCTTTCATCAGGCATCCTTACTGAGATTTTCAAGGAGTGAGTATATGTGGGGCATTGCTGAGGCCCACAACAGAGTACAGGATGTACAGCTGAGGTCTACCAGTGAATACGAGCAGGATGCCTGAGACTTACACGAGTGATGGGAGCCGGTAAGAACAGAGACTCCCAAAAGTAAAATTGAAGCGAAGATGAGACTTTCAAAGAGCATGGAAGGCTATGGCATGAGAGAGAGAGAGAGAGAGAGAGAGAGAGAGAGAGAGAGAGAGAGAGAGAGAGAGAGAGAGAGAGAGAGAGAGAGAGAGAGAGAGAGAGAGAGAGAGAGAGAGAGAGAGAGAGAGAGAGAGAGAGAGAGAGAGAGAGAGAGAGAGAGAGAGAGAGAGAGAGAGAGAGAGAGAGAGAGAGAGAGAATTGGGCATAATTGAGGCTTCCATGGATTATAAGAAAATGTTAGGCTATTCTTCCAAAGGGTAAGAGTGACACCCAAAGGGTGATAGACTGGAACACAACTGAGGCATCCAGGGGCTGAGGAGGATCAAGGTATAAATGACTTCCAAGGCCTTCTGTTCCCCCTGCACATCCTGCACTCTAACCAGCAGGAGGCTTGACACTTGGCTGTCGGTGCATCCATGTAACTTTATCCACTGACCATACCATAAACATTAATGTTCAAAACAGCTAATTAGACAGATTCTAAACAATCAATTTAATTTCCCGTTCATTAAATTTGATATTACTTATCAATATTCTTCCAACGGTTGTCAGCAAAACAAATCTTGCATCGTCAGACAAGCGGGCACTCAAAACCCTAAAACCCTAAACTGATACGGGGTCAAGTGCACCTGGCTGCCTCAAATTTAATGGTCAACTAAACGTAAGTGAACAGAGCTGCAATCAAACCGCAACAGACCAATGGGTCCCAATGAGGGTGTTCGTGATTGAAGAACCTGTGTGTATTTCTACTGTTACTACAGTAATCCACAAGTTTCTGTTTCCTTCTTCTAGAAGGAAGACCTGTAAACTTATCTTATAGTTAAGGTGAAAATGATATCAGTTGTGGATTTGAAACGATGTATCGTGTTTCTATGGTACTGCTTTCAGCTACACTAACTGGTAATTCATCACATATACTCACAATTCTGCTGGAGAAAAAGGACTTCGCCTCATTCTGTGTAAAACATTTGCAAACGATCTTATATACATCAGAATGAGTAAACTCACACGAATCTCTCATTAAAGAGCTCGTAAGATTGAGGTTATTGAAGCTTTTGATGATCATCAATACTTGTATTAGATCACCATTCATCCTTCTCTTTTCTAAGCTAGATTTGATTAGTTCAGGACGTTATTGTAGGATGTTTCTTAGGGCGGGAATAATCTTGGTAGCTTGCCTCTGTCTCCCCTCTATTCTGCCTGACTTTCAAGTAGGTTGATCAAAACTGAATACAGTATTCAAGGTGGGAACTTACCAGTGAGATGCAAAGAGTGAGGATAATTCCCAAGACTTGAAGTCATAAGTCCTATCTATGAATCCATGGATTTTGCTCGCCCATTTTCCAGCTTCTGCTTTCTGCTTATTTGGTTTCAGGTCACTAGAGAGTTTACAATCTTATAGCGAATCATGGTTTCCTTTGGTTTACAAACTACAAACGATAAGCTAATTGCACGATGATATTCCTGTAGAGATTGAATACCTTTTTCAAACTATCGGTGTCACATCGGCAAATTTCCATTCATATAGAACATTTCCCGTAGCTAGTGACTTATTGAAAAGAGTACCCAAAGGTTTAACTATCCCATTTTTCGCCTCTTTCAGTGTTCCGGGATAAAACCTGTCTGGGATTCCGTTACATTTACACTCACTCCTCCCAGCGATGATAGTATATTTTCATCTGTTATTTTAGCATGCTGCACTTAGGTGCATCTGATAACATGGGGTCAAGCACTAGAGAGAAGCTTCCTTCTATTCGTCTAATATTGACAACCGTCTTACCACAGGTTCTGCTACCAAGGAATAGAAGTGACGGGCTACATTTGGGTGTTCCATAATTGCCGCATCGGAACCCTGGCCTGGGACTCCTTCTACACCTACCTGCTGGCTATCACGGGCGTCGATTTCTGCTACTACTGGTGGCACAGAGCCTCCCATGGTAAGGCCTCCTCACGTTGGCCACAATGTCAGGTAAAGTAACATCAGAGGCGGCTGAACAGAAGAACAAGGACTGAATCATATTTTTTTTTGTGATAAAATTCTTTAACTGCTTATCTAAGATCACTTATCTTACATATCCACCATCCAAGTTATAGTTATTCGGTGAACTGGAGCCAAGAGTGATAGGTGGGTATCGAGATGGTTATAGGTCTTTAGCTTTGATTTCGGGGACCAGTGGATGTCTCTTATGACCTTTGGTCGACAGGTGTGCATAGTACGCGAAGAAAAACACTGGGATCACACGCCATGCATATAGATGTGGAATACCCAACAATCTTATATGTTACCGGAGTATTATCATATTTCATGAGATGAACATTGAGCTTCAGGTAATACAACATGAAACTCAGTCAAGTTATGAAGAAACTTTATATTGAAGTATTTGTACCGAGAGCGAGACTGGCGTATGATAACGACTGCTGTCTTTGACAGAGGTGGCCTTCATGTGGGCGGCCCACTACATCCACCACAGCTCTGAGCAATTCGACTTGTCGGTGGCAGGCCGGAACTCCATCTTCGTAACGCCCTTCAAGTGAGCATATCTTGGATCTGCCCCAGCTTGGTCCACAGCATTTTAATTGTGCCCTTGTTTGGTCTGTTTCAGTGTGGGTAACCCCAAGCTTGGTTAGATGTACAAGTTAACTGTGCCCCAGCTTGTTCCATTACAGCCTGAATGTGTCTTAGTTTGGTTCGCTACAGTTTGAGTGTGTCCTGTCCTGGTCCATTATAGCTTCCTTTGTGCCCTGGCTTGTTCATTACATCCTGGGTGTGTCTTGGCGTGGTCTATGACAGCCTAGAAGTGTACTGGTTTGGTCCATGATGGCCAGAGTGTGTCCTGGCTTGGTCCACTACGGTCCAGGTGTGTCCTGGCTTGGTCCATTATGGCCTGGGTTTACCATGGTTTGGTCCACTACAGCCTGTGTTTTAAAGTTTAGTCCACTAAAGCCTAGGTCTATCTCAATTTGATCCACTGCAGCCTCGCTGTGTCCTGGTTTGGTCCAATACAGCCTATGTGCGTCCTGGTATGGTCCAGTACAGCCTATGTGCGTCCTGGTATGGTCCAGTACAGCCTGAATGTGTCCTGGTTTGGTTCAGCCAGTTGGTCAAGCTGATACGCAGGTACTACAGACTCACTTATTTCCAATTCTAAGGGTCACAGTGTGTGATTTCGAACTCTTTTTTCCTTTTTCAACGGAATGCGAATAGCAACAGACCACTGTATCCTACCCAGGCTGTTTGTGATTGTGGAAGCGAACAGAAACTCGTGGGTTAATGTGGTAGGAGTAGAAAGACATACAGAGTTTTCAAAGAGGAAGACATGTAAACTTATCGTATGGGTAAGGAGGTGCAAATAACGTCAGTCGTGAATTTGAAGCGGAATATTTATCAAGTCTGTTAAACGTTCTTCAAATTAAACGTAATACTTTCGATTACTCTGATTGGTAAATCATTCCATATCTTTAAAGTCCTGTTGACGAAAAAGTACTTTGCCTCATTCAAGGTAAAACATTTGCCCATGAGTTTATATCCTCGACGGCGAGTGAAATCGGACGAGTTTGTAAGTAGGTCGTCAGATGAGATTATAGAAGCACCTCGGTAAAGAGTGCGACACTACGAAGCAGTAAAATCAATTAAAGCGCAGTGAAAGTGTGACGTAGTCGAAATGGGATGCAGAGTCACATGGAATGTCACTGTTTACAGTAAGTCGTATCATTAAGGTATAACCAGCAAACTACCAGGGAAACAAGCAACCGTGGGTGTTAAAGGGTCAATTAAGTAGTTTCTCGGCCTCGAGAGAGTAAAACGGCGTGGATGTATGAGCGAAGCAACGCTGGTGTAGAGGGCTGGTGCAGAAATTCATTGGGGACGGGCTTAGCTGAAGGGCCAAATACAATATGATATCCTAAGGAGCAGAGATAGTCGGAGACAGATTAAGGCAATATCTCCTGGTACTAAAATCATCCATGCTCTGGGCAATCATGCTTTGCTCAGGTTCATCATGTTTCCTCTTCGCTTTGAGCACGTGAAGCGTACCTGGCCTCACGACTGACGTAGACGAGTTCATGTGGTTACAACACTAGTCTGATTGTCTTGTGAGATAGTTTATATGCTAGACAACTTTGCTTCAGTCATACAGCATAAAATGAGGACAGGTTAATCTCCCGAGAGCAGATTTGCGAGATTGGTGGTCTCTCTTAAGCAGAGGCTTAATAAGACACAGTTTGCTACAGTCTTTCGGTAACCCAGTTCTAACCTGAGGACGTCAGTCGTGTAGGACCCTGTGTTCTCACCAGGACGGTGAGAAGACAGGCTCTACACTTCCAAGACAACCTGGAAGTTTATCTGGAACCCAAGATGGTCGACACTGTGCTGGAGGTTTTTACTGGCACAGTAATTCGTAACGTAACGTCTGGCTATGTCACTCCTTTGAGAAACCACTAGTATCTGTGCCTGTCTGTTGTAGTTCCATCCCACAAGAACTGTTTGTAGGTGTCTGTTGTAGTTCCAACTAATGCCTGTGGGTGTCTGCTTGTTGTTTCATCCCAGAACCACTGTCTGTAGCTGTCTGTGGTACTTCCATTCCACTTCTGTTGTAAATGAGGGTCTGTCACATTTCCATCCCACTACTACTATCTGTGAGTGTCGGTTTATTCAGCCACAGGGAGGATAATACATTGTTTTAATCTCAGTTTATCCCATTACGTGTTTTCTTCCTGGACTGAATGGTCCCGTGTCAGACTGGGTCGGTGTAACAGCGTCGTGCAGGCTGTCCCCGCTGCCAAGATCAGGTCAAAAACTTGAGCAGGCCTCAGTAAGATGGCGGCTATATACCGTAAATATGTCGGATCTCTCACCAGATTAAGGTGCAGGTTAACCATATTGCGGGGCAGGGATGAGCAACAGGAACGTAAGATGATAAGAAGTTCCCACAAGGGACACGTCCTGACAGTTTGTAGACATGTCTGCAGATGTTTCAGTGGACAATATGTATAACTAATAAGGCTGTAGCCAGTCCCCTCCTGGCAGGAACATTGGAACCAAGTAACACTTCAATTACTCTACAAAGGTTGCCAATGTTGAATGATATTATGGATATATTTATCAATCTATTTAAAAAAAATTTGATCATAATTTCTAGCCAGTATGATCAGCGTTACCAACCATTCCACAGGTGGCTGTACTTCCTGCCGTTGGCGGTCTTGGGTCTGCCACCATCTGTCTTTCTAGTCCATAACCTGCTGGGGTACGTGTGGGCTACGTGGTCACACAGCAATAATGTGCCCAAATTGGGGAAGGTGATCCCTGTGCTTGGTGACATCTACGAGTTCATATTTGTAACGCCAAGCCATCACCGCGTCCACCACGGTCAGCAGCACTTTCCTCAGTTGTTCCTAGCTTAAGTATTCTTTTCTCAAGCATGAAACATAACTGCTGTCAACCTCCTTCAAATATCTCTTTTCTCCTACCGTAACGTTGCCTCTCTCTGTTCTACTGATATAAAGTTTCAGTCACTGTTCTTGTAAGCTGTGTATGTTCGTGCCCGCCTCCTTCGCATTGAATCCGCGGCACGCGTCTGGCTGCTGCTTCCCATAGATTTTGTGCAGAGACCAGCGACGCTAGAGAAAAACCATGATGATACCTTCCCTTGTTCAGCAATTATGTAGAGTATTCTCCAGTACTCTGTCTCTCCCTCGTCCTACACAAAATCCTTCATCAAGTGTCAGGTCTACATAAACACTTGAGAAACCGAAATCAAGTCCTCCTGCATTTTGTCTTTCCATCAGGAACAAACAAATACGCTCTTGACAAGAACTATGGCCAGTTTTTGATCATCTTTGACCGTATGTTTGGCACCTATGCTGAGGAGAGTGAGGAAGAGCCGGTGAACTATGGCACCATTAGTCAGCACAAGACTTTCCACATCATCGGCGTCCAGGTAAGTGATCAGCCACCACACTTCTGTCTACCTGTACATAGTCATTGCTCTGGTGTCTAACATTTCTATTTCACTGTTGTTTCTCGAGAGGTATTTGTAAAACCAGAGCAAACTGGTGACTAACCTTATGTTTCGTTTATATACATTCAGAGGTTGTATGCAGATCTAGAAAATTCACCATAATCAAACAACCCGTTTCCTCTGTGTTCCTAAAGTTCCTAAGGTTAGGTTGAAACAAATTTACTTTATCGTCAAGCTCGTAAATAGACTATTTAGAACCTTAATCAGTAGTGTGTACTCTCAGTCAAGGAAATCTTTAAAAACTTTTATAAACTTTTAAACCTCTTTGATGTCTTCATTTCATTCCACAGCCATAAGTTAAGGAAGTGGAATAATACACCTTAACCGCCTCACCTTAACTCCAACAGCTTGGCAACAGTCATTAGATCTATCATCATAATCTTATTACCATTCATTACTCATTATTATTAGCAGTAGTATCATCATTATCATTATTATCAATGCTAGAGCTAGTTTGAACTTAGCTTGGTATAATGGGGGGTCAGATAAAACCGGTCATTGCGATCACATTCCCCTTTATGCTTAACTGTATCTTCACTAAGCCGTCATCTTCACTACGCCCTCATTTTTCACATCGTTATCTTCATCGAACCTTCATCCTCACTACTTAAGTTCACAAGTAATCGTGACAGCACTTTATCCTCACCACACCGTCTTCTACACATCCCTTATCATCATTACATCCTATCTTATCTTTACTGAGGTTCAAGGCAAGCATCACCTTCAGGATAATATCTTTACTGAGCTGGGTCCACTTTATCAGTACACCTACACCTTCACACTTATCTTCTTCACTGAGCTGGTTTTAAGGAAAGCCTATCTTTATAAAAATTTTATCTTTGATAAGCTAGTGTCAAGGAGGAACTGCTCTCAGAATAACCTTATCTTCATTTGCAACTCGAGCACGACAAGTGTTGTATGTTTACTAAAGAAAGAACATCATGGTTGCAGTTTGTGTCGTGGAGAGAACTGTGGCAGAAGGTCCGCAGTATGGACACAATACCCAACAAGCTACGAGCTTTGTTGTACGGCCCCGCCTGGACGCCGGGCAAGCCTCGCCTTGGTAATCTGGAGGACATTCCTGACGTAAGTCATCTTTACAACTCAAGAATATGCCGAAAAAAATCACTCAAGATCAATTTCGTTGTTAACTATTTATAATACTTCAGTATTGTGCATGAAAACAAACTGGTCGGTAGTTCAAAATTCTTTGGCAATTAGGTAAATATTTCACGATAGTGAGTTTCACGTATTACAGTTATGCCAATAACCGTAAATAATAGATTATATTTATGATGATTATCTCTGGGGATAGGGGAGAAAGAATACTTCCCACGTATTCCCTGCGTGTCGTAGAAGGCGACTAAAAGGGGAGGGAGCGGGGGGGCTAGAAATCCTCCCCTCCCGTCTTCTGCTTTTCCAAAAAAAAAAAGAAAGGTACAGAGAGCGGGGCCAAGTGAGGATATTCCCTCTAAGGCTCAGTCCTCTGTTCTTAACGCTACATCGGAGATGCGGGAAATGGCGAATATGTATGAAATTTATGATGATATCTACGTTGTGCATGATACGTCCCTCTAGCTTGAGCAAACAATACCTGAGGTCATTACCTCTGTTAACTTTAACCACTGCCCACTGGTATGTTATACCCACTGACTTGCTAAATAGTTAATCCACAATCTGTACCATGTACCGCAAACACACACACTCACACACACACACACACACACACACACACACACACAAACATTGGAATTAGTGTTCCCCGTCAATGGTATATAAGACAAATGGGTAGCACGTAGGTAGGTGCTGACCACCCACTACAGATGCGGACTTGCTTATATTTCTAAATTATTCTAAAACTTTCTGCGAGCTACACTTCTCAGTTAGCTTTGTTGGCTGTCGAGGATTGGACGGTTGGCTTGGCCTCTAACATGAATACAAATACGTTCAAAATACCAAGAATGACCAAGTTTTATCTTTTTACATCAAGTCCATATTTCCGTCCTGGAATCATATCCTATGGTGTATATTACTTTAGGAAACCTTTGTAAGAACAACATTAAAGTCCTATGTGATCCTAAGTGTGGTTGTCTGTGTCAGGTACGGGACAGGAAGAAAACCACGCTGGATATACCTGCCTGGATCTCTCTCTACATGGTCGTCCACTGCGTTCTCATGGTCCCTGCATACTTGGAGCTCTCACAAATACTCAAGGTACCAATTACCATCGGCTGTCAGGGTCAAGAACCTGACATACCACCTGGTATCTCTAGAATACTTCTTAGGTTCTTTTCTCCCAATATCTAAATGTGTTTTGAACTTAGATTCCAGTATGTCTTTTACAGAAAGATATACCAGCTGCTATCTCACTTAAGGACAAATACATCTTTACGGAAGCAAATTTATAAATCATTGTAATGGATGGTTGGCTTACAAGGAATTGGTCGTCGGAAAATTATACTGCTATAGAATTGAGACCTATCTCTATTGCGACTTTAAAAAGATAATCTTAAATTAGCATTCAACCATACCTGTATGTCTTTAGATAACGACACTAAGAGGAAGAGCCTATTGTAGACGGTGTAATGTTTTCCAGGTGACGAGAGGCTGGATCTCCGGGCTGAAGTTCATGTACATATTGGCGACATACACTTCGCTGGGCGGTCTGTACGATGGCCACCTGTACACGGTCTGGCTCGAACCAGCTCGTCTGCTTATGTCCCTGGGCCTCTACCAGATCTACCCGATGCTGGAAGGTACCACAACCATCACCTTTACGTTCATGATCAACGTTCTTAGCCTCATCCTGAGTCCCCTTTTAGCGTCGTTCACTCGGGCTAAGGCAAAAGAGGCCGACCTGCCAGAGGCCCGGAACGGTGCTGTAGGGAGAGAGAAGCTCCATTAATTGTTTATGACCACCTTTGTGTGATGTACGTGGAGTCAAACATGATAGTCTTTTATGTTAACATTTCACTGACGACTGGACCTGTGCCGTTGAGAATTCTTTTAAGCGAGTGAATGTTGCTGGAATCTTGGAAGGTATATTTCCCATAAGAAATTATGGGATCACATCCTCAGCCTTGTCCTGAGACTTATGTATCTGTGATTAAACTGTTTTTCATTAATTGTCGTATCATGACTTGAAAATCTTAACGACGGTTAGCTTAGTGATAAAGACAAGTAGGTAATACTATGGAATGCTGTTTGTTTTCAGTCCTTTTTAGCGCTGTTTGACCAAGATAGGCAAATGTCATTACCTGGCAAATTGAACTTACGTTCGGTGATGGCCAGTACAAGAACATGGTTGAAGGTACGGTTTTATTCGATGCCAGAATGAGCAGCTGGGTATTAGAACAATAAACCTGGTCTTGCCTGTGGTTTAAAAGGAGACTGTACAGTAAAGGAGTTCAAATAAAGACTGTAGGGAGATTTACGTCTAATTTTTCGTATTGTAAATGATAAATTAAAGTGGAGCTTACAGTGGATGTGGAAGTCTTCATTATTCAATTATCTCGCTAAAGTTGAGGATATGCATGATATTGTAGAAGGCTTTATGTGTTTGATCCACCCTAAACAGATGGGAAAAAGGGAAGAAACTAACATTTTGGTAAATCATACGTGACTGAGCTCGCTAAACTGAACTATCATGTTGGATACTCTGGCTAATGTGTTTAGCTAAGTCCGTACATATATGGCAATAAAGGCCCATTGGTTGATGAAATATCAAATTCTAACCCCTCGATCGAGAGAATTATCAATGAATCTTCCCTTACAAGATAGACAAAGAATTGTAACACGAACATTAATAGAGGTCCATATAAACCGGGTAGCTCTGTCGTGTATTGACCACATACTACATTTCATGATAGGCACGTTGCTAGACCTAATATATATATATATATATATATATATATATATATATATATATATATATATATATATATATATATATATATATATATATATATATATATATATATATATATATATATATATATATCCTATGACTCACTTCCACTTTCGTGGTTTCATTCACTGCTAAGTCCACTCTCAAATATATAAAGCACTTCACTTCCAATCTTTCTCCATTCAAACTCACATTCCAACTAACTTGTCCCTTAAACCTGCTGAGCATAATAACCTTGCTCTTATACACATTTACTCTCAGCTTTCTCCTTTCACACACTTCAAACTCGGTCACCAACCTCCGCAGTTTCTCACTCGAATCAGCCACCAGAGATGTATCATCGATGAACAACTGATTCACTCCCCAGGCCCTCTCATCCCCCAACAAACTGCATACTCGCCCCTCTCTCCAAAACCCTTGCATTTACCTCCTTAACCACCCCATCCATAAACAAATTAAACAGCCATGGGGACATCATACACTTCTGCTGTAGACCTACCTTCACTCGGAACCAGTCACTCTCCTGTCTTCCTACTCTTGCTAAAAACTTTCCATTGCTTCTAACAGCTTACCTCCCACACCATATACTCTTAAGAACTTCAACAAAGCATCTCTGTGCCTTCTCCAGATCCATAAGTGCTACACACAAATCCATCTAATTTTCTAAGCATTTTTCACACATTTTTCAAAGCAAACACCTGATCACATCTTCTACCACTTCTGAAAACCACACTACTCCTCGCCAATCTGATGCTCTGTACATGCCTTCACCCTCTCAATCAACAGACTCCCATACAATTTTCCAGGAATACTCAACATACATATGCCTCTGTAGTTTGAACACTCACCCTTTATCCCCTTTGCCTTTGTACAATGGCACTATACATGTACTGCGCCAATCCTCAGGCACTTCATGATGATCCATAGAAACACTGAATATCCTTACCAACTAATCAACAACACAGTCACCCACTTTTTTAATAAATTCTTCTGCAATACCATCCAAACCCGCCGCCTTGCCGGATTTCATATTCCGCAAGGCTTTGATCACCTTTTCTGTCTTTACCAAACCACTCACCTTACTCACTTCGACCCCCCCCCCCTTCCCCCGACCAAAACACCCAACATCTGCCACTCAATCATCAGATACATTCAACAAACCTTCAAAATACTCACTCAATCTCCTTCTCACTTTATCACTACCTGTTATCACTTGTTCCCTTGCCCCCTTCACCGATGTTCCCATTTGTTCTCTTGTCATACGCACGTTATTTACCTCCTTCCAATACATCTTCATATTCTCCCTACAGTTTAATGACACTCTTTCACCCCAATGCTCATATGTCCTCTTTTTCAACCCTTGCACCTTCCTCTTCACCTCCTGCCGCTTTCTCCTATACATCTCCCATTCCTTTGCACTCCTTCCCTGCAAGTATCATCCAAACGCCTGTCTTTTCTCTTTCACTGACGACTTTAATTCTTCATCCCACCACACACTACCGTTTCTAATCTGCCCGCTTCCCACCTTTCTCATGCCACATGCATCTCTTGCACATGCCATCGCTGCTTCCCTAAATACATCCAATTCCTCAACCACTCCCCTCTGGTCATTTGCTCTCACCTTTCGCCATTCTACACTCAATCTCTCCTGGTACTCTCTCACACGTCTCCGTTCCAAGCTCACTCATTCTAACCACTCTCTTCTCCCCGCCATTTTCTCTTCTTTTTTGAAAACCTCTATAAATCTTCACCTTCGCCTCCACAAGATATTGATCAAACGTCCTACTAGCTGCCCCTTCAGCACATTAACATTCAAAAGTCTCTCTTTTACACGCCCATCAATTAACATGTAATCTAATGATGCCCTTTGACCATCTCCTACTCACATACGTATACTTGCGGATATCTCTCTTTTTAAGCCAGGTATTCCCAATCACCAGTCTTCTTCAGCACACAAATCCACAAGCTCTTCACCATTTCCACTCACAACACTGAATACCCCATGTACACAATTATACCCTCAACTGCCACATTACTCACCTTCGCATTTAAATCATCCTTCACTAATACCCGGTCTCGTGCACCAAAACTGCTGACACAGACACAGCTGCATCCTAAACACTTGCCTCTCAAGATCTTTCTTCTCATGACCAGGTGCATGAGCACCAATAATCACCTATCTTTCTCCATCCAATGTCAGTTTCACCCACATCAACCTAGAATTTACTTCCTTACGCTCTATCACACAGTCCCACAACTCCTGCTTCAAGAGTAGTGCTACATCTTCCTTAGGTCTTGTCCTCTCACCAACCCCTGACTTTATTGCCAAGACGTTCCCAAACCATTCTTCCCCTTTACCCTTGAGCTTCGTTTCATTCAAAAGCCAGAACTCCCAAGGTTTCTTTCCTCAAACATACTACCTATCTCTCCTTTCTTCTCATCTTGGTTACATCCACACACATTATGACACCCCAATCTGAGCCTTCAAGGAGGATGAGCACTCCCCGCTTGACTACTGCTGTTTCCTATTTCAGAAATTGAAATACAAGAAGGGGAGGGTTTCCAGACAACCCTCCCCCCCCCCCTACCGCCGCCGCCGCTGTTTAAACTTCTGATTATTTAAGTAAGTTTCGCTTAAGGAGTTCTGAAAAAGAGCAGGTGGTGGAAGCTGATCATGGACGTGTTTCACCTTGGAAAAAAATTGCACAACCTCGCGCCCACAACTTAAAAGATGCGCAAAGGAAAAATAGGATATGGATGAAAACAAAGACACCCGCGGTACTGGATAGCACTGGCTATTAGTAGTAAGTGCGACGCTTGCTAAAATATAGAATATCTGAAGCTACTAGAATTATATGCTACACAGAAACGCACGCGACGGTGAGGCACTGTGTGATTATTTTCGTCTGGTACGCTCTTCGGGCCTCACTATCACTACTGCCAGTAAATTTTAGTTCTGAACATTTATACTGCCGTATATCAGTATCTTTGACAGCTTCAGCCATATACGTTATCAAACAGATTCACTAAACAATTGGCATTTGCAAAAAAAATGCGCATTTTACTGGTAATGTTATTCTAAGTACAGTTTTAGTACAAGACTTCGGGATGGTAGATTCTGGCAATAATAAATCTGGGGGGAAAACAAACATACCTAAGAGTACAAGATGGGTACAGATCTCCGGTCTTGTCTCAGCAATTTGGTCCTTTCTTCCAAGTGTACTTAAGCTTACATTTCTTTGTACAGGCGATAGGGTTGAGTTTAACGACGCCCTTTCACAAAAAATAAAAAAATAGAAATAGATCGTTTTAAGACACCTTGGCACAGAAATATAAAGCATTGTTACCCTTGGCCCACGATAGGATTTCTAACAAAATCTTTGAACGTTAAACATTAGCTAACAAAGCAATTTGCCGGGTTTTATGTACACTGTGAAAAATCATTCAGGAATGACATTATTGTTTGTGATACTCTTTGACAACGACGTTACCAACTTTGTTACTGTCTTTAAACGAGGAAACCATGGAAAGGTCTGTGGATAGGAGGCTGTGATTTCGATGCATTACACATAACAGACAGAGGATGGACGCAAATGTGTGAATAGTATTTTGTGAAGTATCTTTGATGAGATAAGAACTGATCATTGTGAAATGGGAGGTGTCCAAGACAGAACCAACGATACAGTGACATCAGGAATGTTCATTGCATTAAGTGGTGGTATTATAAGATATAAGATATAACGCTCAGGGACACCACTGTTGATGGGAAAAGAGGGAGAGTTGGATCCACCCATAACCGGAGAAACAGATCGGCCAGAGACGGAACCAGGAGAGGGAGAGGAGCCAAAATAGGAAAGCTTGTATCTGAGATCCCGATGCCGCACCCTGTCAAAAGCTTTTGATGTAATAAAGACATCTACATAGGATTCTCCAAAACCTTTCAGAAATGATGACATCATCAGTGACTCTTGCCTTACAGAAGCCATGCTGATAATCATCGAGATCAGATGCGATATTCAAGATGTTTGAGGATATGGGAATGTGATGAGGGATTCAAAGGCTCCTGAAGCAGCAGGCGTTAAAACTACAGGACGATGGCTGAAGGTGGTTATAACGTTTTCCTTCACTGACATGGGATGTATCAATGCATGTTTCCATGAGGAAGGAAAATTGGTTTCTAAACGGAAAGGGAACAGTCGAGAAAGCATAAAGGCAATTTCGGAAGGACACTTTTTCAGTGCACGGGGATGGATGTGATTTAGTCCACAAGCAAGGGGAGGGAGATGTGCTTTCCGGACGGTACGTAGATTGATTACAGAGAGTGGCATAGGAGTGGTGAGGGGAGCATCAGGAAGTGAAAGTTAGAGTCATCCAAGGTAGAGTCTGAGAAGAAACGACAACCAGAGAGTTGCTTTATCAACAGTAGAGACAGTCATAGTACCGTCAAAAGGGAAAACCGAAGTAAAGGTTGAGCTGCAGAAGCTGTAAGAGATGCCAGGATCAAATGATGAAGAGGAGAGATTCTTGCACTCCCTTTGACCAACGAAACGCTTCGCCTGACGAGCAGTATGCTAGCTATGGTTACAGGCAGAGACTGAGGCTGAATGGGAGTTGGTGGACAGAGTGTTTCCAAACCCGATATGCCAAGTCCCTTGCCTGAGTATCCGGAACACAGGTATGGTTGAACAATGGTTTGGAAAAGAAAATCTTAAAGGAAAATGGGATATATACCTTCACTCCTGCACTAATAACCTCTGCTATACGTTCAGCAGTGACAGAAGCATCCTACCTTGTAAGAGAAGAGAGAGAGAGAGAGAGAGAGAGAGAGAGAGAGAGAGAGAGAGAGAGAGAGAGAGAGAGAGAGAGAGAGAGAGAGAGAGAGATTAAAGATGGTTTAGATACAAATACACTCCCTGACATGGTAGGGAGGCGAACCATATCAATAAACACCGGATTCAAAGCTCCTCAGAGGAACACACACACACACACACAGCCTGTTTGTGAGTTTGCTTGTGTCTATCGGGGTCGTCGTCAGACTCTACCTCGGGATCGTCGTCAGACTCTACCTCGGGATCGTCGTCAGACTCTACCTCGGGATCGTCGTCAGACTCTACCTCGGGATCGTCGTCAGACTCTACCTCGGGATCGTCGTCAGACTCTACCTCGGGATCGTCGTCAGACTCTACCTCGGGATCGTCAGTGTCTACCTGAGGGTCGACCACCTCAATCTCGGGGTCGTCGTCAGACTCTACCTCGGGATCGTCGTCAGACTCTACCTCGGGATCGTCGTCAGACTCTACCTCGGGATCGTCGTCAGACTCTACCTCGGGATCGTCAGTGTCTACCTGAGGGTCGACCACCTCAATCTCGGGGTCGTCGTCAGACTCTACCTCGGGATCGTCGTCAGACTCTACCTCGGGATCGTCGTCAGACTCTACCTCGGGATCGTCGTCAGACTCTACCTCGGGATCGTCGTCAGACTCTACCTCGGGATCGTCGTCAGACTCTACCTCGGGATCGTCGTCAGACTCTACCTCGGGATCGTCGTCAGACTCTACCTCGGGATCGTCGTCAGACTCTACCTCGGGATCGTCGTCAGACTCTACCTCGGGATCGTCGTCAGACTCTACCTCGGGATCGTCAGTGTCTACCTGAGGGTCGACCACCTCAATCTCGGGGTCGTCGTCAGACTCTACCTCGGGATCGTCGTCAGACTCTACCTCGGGATCGTCAGTGTCTACCTGAGGGTCGACCACCTCAATCTCGGGGTCGTCGTCAGACTCTACCTCGGGATCGTCGTCAGACTCTACCTCGGGATCGTCGTCAGACTCTACCTCGGGATCGTCGTCAGACTCTACCTCGGGATCGTCGTCAGACTCTACCTCGGGATCGTCGTCAGACTCTACCTCGGGATCGTCGTCAGACTCTACCTCGGGATCGTCGTCAGACTCTACCTCGGGATCGTCGTCAGACTCTACCTCGGGATCGTCGTCAGACTCTACCTCGGGATCGTCGTCAGACTCTACCTCGGGATCGTCGTCAGACTCTACCTCGGGATCGTCGTCAGACTCTACCTCGGGATCGTCGTCAGACTCTACCTCGGGATCGTCAGTGTCTACCTGAGGGTCGACCACCTCAATCTCGGGGTCGTCGTCAGACTCTACCTCGGGATCGTCGTCAGACTCTACCTCGGGATCGTCGTCAGACTCTACCTCGGGATCGTCAGTGTCTACCTGAGGGTCGACCACCTCAATCTCGGGGTCGTCGTCAGACTCTACCTCGGGATCGTCGTCAGACTCTACCTCGGGATCGTCGTCAGACTCTACCTCGGGATCGTCGTCAGACTCTACCTCGGGATCGTCGTCAGACTCTACCTCGGGATCGTCGTCAGACTCTACCTCGGGATCGTCAGTGTCTACCTGAGGGTCGACCACCTCAATCTCGGGGTCGTCGTCAGACTCTACCTCGGGATCGTCAGTGTCTACCTGAGGGTCGACCACCTCAATCTCGGGGTCGTCGTCAGACTCTACCTCGGGATCGTCGTCAGACTCTACCTCGGGATCGTCGTCAGACTCTACCTCGGGATCGTCGTCAGACTCTACCTCGGGATCGTCGTCAGACTCTACCTCGGGATCGTCAGTGTCTACCTGAGGGTCGACCACCTCAATCTCGGGGTCGTCGTCAGACTCTACCTCGGGATCGTCGTCAGACTCTACCTCGGGATCGTCGTCAGACTCTACCTCGGGATCGTCAGTGTCTACCTGAGGGTCGACCACCTCAATCTCGGGGTCGTCGTCAGACTCTACCTCGGGATCGTCGTCAGACTCTACCTCGGGATCGTCAGTGTCTACCTGAGGGTCGACTACCTCGACCTCGGAGTCGTCGGCAGGTTCTACCTCGGGTTCGACAGCGTCTGCCTGAGGTAGACACTCAGAGTCGTCGTCAGATTCTACCTCGTGATCGTCAGTGTCTACCTGAGGGTCGACCACCTCAATCTCGGGGTCGTCGTCAGACTCTACCTCGGGATCGTCGTCAGACTCTACCTCGGGATCGTCAGTGTCTACCTGAGGGTCGACCACCTCAATCTCGGGGTCGTCGTCAGACTCTACCTCGGGATCGTCGTCAGACTCTACCTCGGGATCGTCGTCAGACTCTACCTCGGGATCGTCGTCAGACTCTACCTCGGGATCGTCGTCAGACTCTACCTCGGGATCGTCGTCAGACTCTACCTCGGGATCGTCGTCAGACTCTACCTCGGGATCGTCGTCAGACTCTACCTCGGGATCGTCGTCAGACTCTACCTCGGGATCGTCGTCAGACTCTACCTCGGGATCGTCGTCAGACTCTACCTCGGGATCGTCGTCAGACTCTACCTCGGGATCGTCGTCAGACTCTACCTCGGGATCGTCAGTGTCTACCTGAGGGTCGACCACCTCAATCTCGGGGTCGTCGTCAGACTCTACCTCGGGATCGTCAGTGTCTACCTGAGGGTCGACCACCTCAATCTCGGGGTCGTCGTCAGACTCTACCTCGGGATCGTCGTCAGACTCTACCTCGGGATCGTCGTCAGACTCTACCTCGGGATCGTCGTCAGACTCTACCTCGGGATCGTCGTCAGACTCTACCTCGGGATCGTCGTCAGACTCTACCTCGGGATCGTCGTCAGACTCTACCTCGGGATCGTCGTCAGACTCTACCTCGGGATCGTCGTCAGACTCTACCTCGGGATCGTCGTCAGACTCTACCTCGGGATCGTCGTCAGACTCTACCTCGGGATCGTCGTCAGACTCTACCTCGGGATCGTCGTCAGACTCTACCTCGGGATCGTCGTCAGACTCTACCTCGGGATCGTCGTCAGACTCTACCTCGGGATCGTCGTCAGACTCTACCTCGGGATCGTCGTCAGACTCTACCTCGGGATCGTCAGTGTCTACCTGAGGGTCGACCACCTCAATCTCGGGGTCGTCGTCAGACTCTACCTCGGGATCGTCGTCAGACTCTACCTCGGGATCGTCGTCAGACTCTACCTCGGGATCGTCGTCAGACTCTACCTCGGGATCGTCGTCAGACTCTACCTCGGGATCGTCGTCAGACTCTACCTCGGGATCGTCGTCAGACTCTACCTCGGGATCGTCGTCAGACTCTACCTCGGGATCGTCGTCAGACTCTACCTCGGGATCGTCGTCAGACTCTACCTCGGGATCGTCGTCAGACTCTACCTCGGGATCGTCGTCAGACTCTACCTCGGGATCGTCGTCAGACTCTACCTCGGGATCGTCGTCAGACTCTACCTCGGGATCGTCGTCAGACTCTACCTCGGGATCGTCGTCAGACTCTACCTCGGGATCGTCGTCAGACTCTACCTCGGGATCGTCGTCAGACTCTACCTCGGGATCGTCGTCAGACTCTACCTCGGGATCGTCGTCAGACTCTACCTCGGGATCGTCGTCAGACTCTACCTCGGGATCGTCAGTGTCTACCTGAGGGTCGACCACCTCAATCTCGGGGTCGTCGTCAGACTCTACGTCGGGATCGGCAGAGTCTACCTGAGGGTCGACTACCTCGACCTCGGAGTCGTCGTCAGGTTCTACCTCGGGTTCGACAGCGTCTGCCTGAGGTAGACACTCAGAGTCGTCGTCAGATTCTACCTCGTGATCGTCAGTGTCTACCTGAGGGTCGACTACCTCGACCTCGTGGCCGCCGGCATAAGTACTCCTAGCCCTGCGCCTCAATATGCACTTCATCAAGGAGCAGAGCAGCCAGAGGGTGAGCAGCGCCACCGTCGTTACCGCCAGGAAGGCCGTAAGGAGCACAGGAGAGCTGCCCCAGGAGAGGCACGTTCAAACGATAGGACCTCATGTGCCTCGATTGTAGGAGGCCTACCAGCTTTCACTGGTAGGCGATGAGCATCGCGCTCAGTGATATGAAGAGGTGCAAGCACGCCTTAAGGGAGATATACAAGCAGATGCTATATTTACCCATTGTTATGGCAAAGGAGATGGTGGCTGAAATGCCGTTGTAGATTTTAGCTTGGGACGAGGGAGGAGAAGTGTGATCTTAGGATGATAGAGGAGATGTTCCTATTGTGTGAGGACTATTGAAACGGATGGATTTGTGTGTGGCATTTATGGATGTGGAGACGGACATTGTCCAGAGTGTAGGGATGAAGCGTTTGTCGATTTTTCTTTTCTGTTATCAGACACATTAAGATATTTTCGACACATTTGGTTATACTTTAGATAACAATGCCAGACCAACTCGGTATCGAACAAAAGCTGTTCAGATTGACATTGTGCAATCTTACTCATCAACCAGTGCTTCTCTGCTAGTGTTCGAACTGGGAAGAGCGACTATACCAATAACTCTAGAACGTACCATGGAACTTATCGCCCATGCTAGGGTTTCCTCGAGCCATATAAGTTACCGTAGCCTAGAATGTTGACAGGTAATTTGCATATTATAAGAGAGTGGGGGGGGGGGGGAGTGACCGGTGTTCGGGTAGTAGAGAAGTGGCCGGGGGTGGAGGCTTCCAAGGTACGAAAGGTACAAAACACCAGTACTATCAAGGCTGGTGTGTTTGTGTAAGAGTGTGTGTATGTATGTGTGCGTGTGCACATGTGCTTTGTGTGTGTGTGTGTAAGAATAAAAACATGGTGGTCATATATGTATAAAAAAAAAGTGTAAAACTCTTGCCATAACACACAAACAGTAATAGTACATGATGATCTCACATTCACACATATACAAGAGCTGCATTACTCCAGCCACCATCATTATCATCGGTATTGTTGTTACTGCTTCAATGGAAAGGGACAAAACTCATAGCCATGCAAATCCAAGATCAAACTGCCTTACAGCTGCAGGAGACAAGTTTTTGTTGAGGCCTTGTATACAGAGGTCGGTGTGTGGGTCCCATCAGATGGGCGTTTAAGGCAGATCATGTCATGTTACATGTCATGCAAGGCAGGTTAGATAAGATTCCCTTCAAACCTCCACTCTGCAAAAAGAGGGGCTTGAACGGGTCTCTCCTAGGGTTATGCAAGCCTGTTGGGCTAATGGGGAGGTAATAGCAAGTAGAGGTGATGCGAGAAGGAGATGGAGTGAGTATTTTGAAGATTTGTTAAATGTTAGATGATAGAGTGGCAGATATAGGGTGTTTTGGTCGAGGTGGTGTACCCAACCATCTATCCAGTAATCCACCAACAAATATGTTTTCCTAATGATGTTTCGCCGTTTCCTACCTCACGTCCTCAGTGAATTCACTTCTGCCCTAAAATTTCAGTTCCTGTCCTTTTGTCTTAATCTTTCACCGCGCTTTATACTGAACTCCGTCTTACTCTTTCGGTTCATTCTACTGTTCACTTTGCCTCATAACTCCGTGTCTTAGAACGTGTTACGTATACCTTACACTTGGTTCACGTTTTTATTTTTTTTATTTTTCACACTCTAGTGTCCAAATATATCAAGTCCCTCATTCGTCACTCAGATCATGCTTCAGTTTGTACGTTTCCTTCTTAGTATAGTAAGAGCCAAGAATTCCATAGTTCCTACTTCCGGTGGCTCCCTCGTTCGTCCATATCGTTTCCTCTCCTCATTATTACTCTGCTGTATTCACATCTATTCGTTCTTCCTTCAGTGATTCAAGTTTACCTTAAATTACTTTAATTCTTGCATTGTACGTCATCCTAATCCAACTGATCTGTGAGTCCATGTGGGGTGTCGTCTGCCGGAGGGCGCTCTCAGCTGCTGCGCCGTATCACTTCACCTTGTTTTTTACGAGACGGTTTCATGGTCGTGTTCACTACAGACGACCCGACAGAGAGACACCAAGACCGAACATAAGTTGAAACAGAGAGAGAGAGAGAGAGAGAGAGAGAGAGAGAGAGAGAGAGAGAGAGAGAGAGAGAGAGAGAGAGAGAGAGAGAGAGAGAGAGAGAGAGAGATCAATTCTTATTTCTTTCATACTGTCTGAGTACGTTTGTTGCCATTAACGTTCGGGAAGCTTTTAGAATAAACAAGGCTGTCAGTAGCTGACACAAGACGGGAGGGGCTCATGGGCGTGAGACCTTTTGTTTTCCCTCCATAAATTCTACAGAAAAACCCGTAGAAGGTTAGTGCTATTTCTGTTTATCAGACAAGTTCAAGTTTGTAACGAGCTAATTCACACAAGAAAATGTATAAGGTTACCTTAGTTGGGAGGAAGGGAAGAGAGATCTCACTACCCACCAGCCAAGGTCACCTTTGAACCCCTTCTGCATCCCATCCGACCCGACCCGCCCTTTAACACAAGGACGGTAGGGCTCCGCCAGCCGGAGAACCTCCACCCCAGGTTCCATGGGAGAGGAAGCAAGAGGAGATCTAACATCATCGACTCTTCGCTCTGACACTATTCCCTCACGCTCCCCTCCATACAATGACCTCTTCCCTAATCCCCGACACCATACACTGACTTTTACCTTACCCCTCCTTACCTTACACTGACCTCTTCCTTAACTCTTCCCACCATACAATGACCTCTTCCCTAAATCTCCCCACCATACAATGTCCTCTTCCCTAACCCTTCCACCCACCCAACACGTCCCAGATACAAAGACTGCCCTCGACTTAAACCTTTGATCTGCTGGCGTATCATTGCTGTATATGTCTATGTGTTTACTACTGTCTCCTGCTTCTGCCAAGGACCATGATTCATGCAGGTACATTCCTGGCGGCTGCTGGTGAGGAGAAAAGCTCGATCACGTGACACCTATTCAAAAAGCTCATTACGTCAACCTTTATGCACAGTCCTATAATGAATGACGATGATAACATGACACTCACCTGAACACTTGTCACTCATCAGTAAACGTCAGATGTCAACATGCATCTGTCGCTAACGTATCGACGTTCAGAAAGCTACTTTTTCAGAATGGAAACCATATATATATATATATACCTCGCACACATGAGGGGGAGGGGGTTGGGAATGAATAAAGGCAGACAGTATGAATCATGTACATGTGTATATACGTATATGTCTGTGTGTGTATATATATATGTATATGTTGAGATGTATAGGTATGTATATTTGCGTATGTGGACGTGTATGTATATATATGTGTATGTGGGTGGGTTGGGCCATTCTTTCGTCTGTTTTCTTGCACTACCTTGCTAACACGGGAGACAGCGACAAAGCAAAATAAATAAATAAATTAAGATATTTCAGACAAAATCCCCAGATTATTGACCACTGGTGGTTCATGTTTGTTTTTTTTCCTCATTTTTCGTTTTTTGTGGATCTGGTCACAAGTAGCTGAAGGTGTTGCTTCCCTGGAACTGGATCTATTCTTGGCTCACATCAAGACTGAATAACTTTAGTGTTTGATAATCTTAAGTGTCACTGGTGGTACCGTATGACTGTCTGAAGTAAACTCCCTGTTTACCTTTCTTTCCATCTATCTATTTGGTTTGCGTAGGATGGGGGTGGGGGTGAGGCATCCGTAAACAAGATCTGTTCTTTGAATGGTTCGAATCAACCATGGTCATCCTCAGACCATATGGACCTCTGTCCCACAGGGGGTGGAGGGAAGGATTCTCCAGATCTCCGGTACCCAGAACCAAAGGGGAGGGTCAAAGGTCAAATGACCCGAGCCCAGAGAGTTCAATGAGACGGCAGCGTCCATCCTGGCAGCACAAAGACTTTCAACAGTCACCTCACTCGCACCATGACCAACACTCTGCTAAACCCTTGCCTTATTGCCTTACCTACAGCCGCAGTTTCAAAGCTACGGAGAACAGTCTCCATCACTGATAATGTCATGACAAACAGGTGCATAAACTAGAGGTGCTCTGTCCTGGGTATAGTGATGTCCTAGCTACAGCAGTCTTGTGTACAGGAGAGTCCAGGATATATCAGTATATTGGGGTACAGCAGTGTCCTGGGTATGGTAGTGTATTGGGTAAAACAATATCCTCGGCATAGCAGTGTCCAGGATATGATAATACCATGCGTATGGCAATGTTGTGGTTGTAGCAATGTCCTAGGAAACGCAGTGTCCAGGGTATAGCAGTGTCCAGGGTATAGCAGTGTCCAGGGTATAGCAGTGTCCAGGGTATAGCAGTGTCCAGGGTATGATAGTGTCATGGGTCCAGCATTGACGTGGGCAGAGTAGTGACCAAGAGCTCTACATCCCGTAGAGCACGCCCACTCTCAGCCCACACAAATACCAACCGTCCATACCCACCAATATAAACATATCTATAATAATATTCTTGGCAGAGAAGCTGCCGCAGCAGGCAAAAAGAAACACCAAATGAGCCAAGAGTTGGCCCATATATACAGTGATATATGGCGAGATGCGAGGGTGGTGAGGGGCGGACCGTGTCGTGTTGGGATGGAAAGGTGTGGGTGGTAGGGTGGGGGACGTCAAGGTGTGGGTGGCAGGGTGGAGGGCGTCAAGGTGTGGGTGGTAGGGTGGGGGATGTCGAGGTGTGGGTGGTAGGGTGGGGGATGTCGAGGTGTGGGTGGTAGGTTGGGGGATGTCGAGGTGTGGGTGGTAGGGTGGGGGATGTCGAGGTGTGGGTGGTAGGGTGAGGGATGTCGAGGTGTGGGTGGTAGGATGAGGGATGTCGAGGTGTGGGTGGTAGGTTGGGGGATGTCGAGGTGTGGGTGGTAGGGTGAGGGATGTCGAGGTGTGGGTGGTAGGTTGGGGGATGTCGAGGAGTGGGTGGTAGGGTGAGGGATGTCGAGGTGTGGGTGGTAGGGTGAGGGATGTCGAGGTGTGGGTGGTAGGGTGAGGGATGTCGAGGTACTGAGGAGAGATGTGTTTGGGGATGTCACGGTGACAACGTCGAGGGTCGCACACGGGAAAGACAAATAACGTAAGACGTGATGGATTATGACGCGCTTATCTACTGACGGAAAGTCGTAGTGCACTGCAGTAAACTCCTATCCTGTACTGACCGAGTGGGGAATAGTAAGGGAGAGGGCTCCTCCCCTCCCGCCGCTCCCTCCACCCTGTTAGTTAGCCTACAGGAGGAATGGCCACGGAGGAATACGACTTAGTGTAGAGAGGGCGCATGGCCAGGAAAATACCACAGGAAAGGACTAAAGATATAAACTTTCTAGTCTAACTTCAGCCGCCGGACGATTTGAATAAGAGAGAGAGAGAGAGAGAGAGAGAGAGAGAGAGAGAGAGAGAGAGAGAGAGAGAGAGAGAGAGAGAGAGAGAGAGAGAGAGACTAGAGGCACTATTATATAAATAACCGGCCGCATCGCACCTGCTTGACACTGTGCAGGTCACAAAACACAAAGACAACAACACCACTGGAGAATTCCTGTGTCTCTGGTTACCTGCGCTGGGGAATAGCCAGCCCTCCCTCCCGCCCGCCGCCACTAGACTCATCATCACTCAGGTAACAACCGGACCATCTGAGCAAACCAGACGTCCACGTCTACGTGACTTCACTACACATGTGGTCTACAACACACAGTATATGAGGATGAATATGGAGGAGGTAATTTCTCCAGCAAGGGAAGACTTTCTCCGCCACAACAAAATAAACCTACAAAGAAGAAGAGAAAACTCGACATTAACAAAATTGGCGCCCTAGATCTGTTGATATGTAGGAGTTTTGTTTAAAAGGCTTTTTCTCTCCTGTTGTTGAGTCTAAATTAGGTTGTCTTGAGTATATAGTTACTGGAGGATATTCAACCAGTTAGTGCTAACCATTGGTATTATCTCTTGCACCTCACAGAAGGTGGCCAGGTTAGGCGGGAGATGGGGGGGGGGCGGGAAATCTTCCCCTCCTGTTTTAACAGTTTCCAAAATCAAGAAGTGAAGCGAGGTGCAAAGTATGGATTTCTCTTCCCCTTCGAGTGATCACTTCCTGATATTTCCTCGCTAAGGCAGGACGCAGTAAGCTCTTGTGATATAGGTTCATATTCATACTTGTTCATCGTTTCCCGCATTAGCAAGGTAGCGCCAGGAAAAGACAAAGACAGGCTCCATTTGCTCACATCCATTCTCTTGATGTCATGCGGGACGAACCTACTGTGCCACAGTCCTTCATCCACACACACACACACTCAGCGGACATATAAGAGTTGACACACTGGTTCCCATCACCGCTGACCCCGTGGTCTCGACATATCTTGACCGGATGCGGCTCTTGTATCAACCAGTTGCTGTCGCCTTTCCTTCGTCCATTCTCCTGCGGGTCTGATCGCCACTTTACTCCCTACTGCCATCTTAACTTGTTCTGTTTTACACGAGCCTAAAGACCTTGGATCTAATGTGGACTTGAGTCTTAGTTATGGTGGCGCGCTCAAGGTCTGAGTTCAGCTGAATTCAGATGTTGGCTCGCACGCAGGGCGCAGCAACCGCTGGGCCTGCTCTAAAGTTAAATGTGTTCCAGGTGGACCTTGGCTACACAAGCTGTTAGTCCTGTAACTAAATCTACCGCCAAGAATTTTACACAGAGAAAACCCAATCTGAAAATCATAAAAGTTGCTTTCGTGTTGCAATAAAAGTTGCAATTAGTGCAACAGAAACTTTTTGTCAAATATAGCATTTATAAACCTAACTGATTTCACGTCCAGATTTATCATCAAATTGATTAAAAAATCTTTGACATAAGATCTGAAATAATTTTGATATTTGTCTAGTGTCGATGCTTGTGTGATGACGGGTGGGCAGACAAGGGCATGTAATGGGAATGTGGCATCTCTGGAAATGACCTAATCACACTTACGCACATACAGTGCTGCAGAAAGCCTTTTCTCCTACTCTGGACTTACTCCAGAGGAGCATTCAAATATAACTACATTGTTTCACGTGATCCTAAGTAACAGTTTGGCAAAAAGCTTTATCCTCATTGAGTGTTTAAACATAAGTTCACAATCAAGCTCACTGCAGGGCCACATTACTATGCCTACCCTTACTACTTACTGCCAGAGTATTAGTACTCTTCGGGGATTTCGGAGTTACATTAAACGATCATATTAAGGCAATTTACTTCCTATTAACAGGATTATAGGGATGAATATCCCTAGGCATACCTGATGTGGTTAGCAGTATGTTTACCCAAAGTCTTAAGTGGGCGGGGCGTCCGCTTGCGGTATCTTTAGAAGACTAAGGTTTGGAACGAACCACTCCCTTATTTTCGCTCATTTGGTCGAATGAAAGACACAAATATAGTTTTTTTCGCAATTTCAAAGCACTACCCACTAGCCGGTGATCTAATTTCAAACTTTTGAACGAAGATGGCGATTTGCGTAGTAAAGCTACACTTAGAACCTTACCAAAGAAGTGCATGGAAGTTTATCTGCCTTTTGGAAAGTAACGAAATTAAATGGCGTCAACATGCGTAGGCAAGTGCCCGCGGTGGCACCGGATGCCAGGAGAGCCAAGCGCAAGTCAGGAAGAGCTAGACCAACCCACACTTCTCATCAGTTGTTCTTCGCTCGTCGTTGGAACAAGTCGCAACCATGAGGAATAAGTAAGTCGACACTCACAATAGTCTACCCGTTTTCTGTTGCAGGCCGGCCGAAGTCTCCTTGCAATTGTAGACACAAAATTACTCAGATCTAAGATCGTTCTGTTGCAATCATCGAAGTGCATTCGGAAATGTCTTTACCGTCAAGAACCTTCAATTAGTCAATCATCGTTCGATGTGTTCCGGTCGGAACTTTGTCGCAAAAAGCAATTATCAGAACTGTCCAGCATAAGGCCCTTGTTGTTAAGTTCTGACGAGCTGTAAATAGCATTCAGCAAAAGTGATCAATCAGTTCCAAGGCCTTTACTGCCAACATAAAAAGTGTCATTGTCAAACTCAGTTGATGAAGTCGATGTTCCGATTGCACCCTCAGTAACCATAAGCAGTGCTCGCTTAAGAATCATATCTATTTCAGAGTGAAAAAAAATCAGGAATTAAATCCACTTTTTGCTCGAAGGCAGTAGCTACTGAAGCAGTGACAGAAACTGTGTGAAGCAGACTCAACCAGACGCCGAAGGAGTGAGACTGTTTATCTTATAAGATTTTACCTCAATGATCATATGGAACTGCAATGAATCATCTGGAAATGTCGTGAACCTCAATACAGAATCATAAGGAGAATTCACTTGTGCGTTGGAAGAGTTTCTAGCCTTACTGTCACAGAAAACAAAAAGAAGCATTGGATTATCTAACGGTTGTTCTGGAAGCATCGCGCAGTCGTTTGCTGTTTCTATACGTACTCTCTAACTACTAGAAAAGTGCCTGCGATGAATTTTATGCGATAATAAAATCACAAATGTTTACGATAATAAAAAACTAGAAATAAGCGGACCAAGTAATTTGTACAATACGTACATTACCTTACTGCTCTGACGACTGGCTAGTACTCAACACCAATCAAGTCTAATTCACACACAAATTCACACACAAAATTTTTGCTTGAAACCTTATAACGACCTATTCAAACCTAGACCACTGGCTGCCACACAAAGCCTAAAGTCATGGAGCGGAATTCATCAAGCCTGGCCTTGTGCATCGGAACACAAGTATAAACAGCATCTTACCGTGGAACACATCAATCCGTCCAGAGTGCGTAGTACACCCCAGAGGACCTCAGAGGATCCTCCTGGCTCCCGCAAGGTTATCGCACGGCACAGTTCTTATAAACCTATTTCCTGAAGGCTAACCTCATTGTTCCTATTGTATTTGGTACATTCTACGTAGAAAATATTGCTGTTTAGTACGTTATACTTAACTACGGCTCATAGACAAAGACAGATTTGCCAAGCTAAATTTTAAAGCAAAGCAAAAGAATGTTGACTTAAAGCAACAATGATCTTGGGGCAGCAAGATGTACCTTATCAATATTCATGATGCAGCATCCTCGCTGAACATCCTGAACACGAGAGTGCGACCCTTGGCAATGATGGCATAACCCATCAAAATCGTACCGTCGTGCTCAATATTGGCCTGTCAATTCCTGTTCAACAGGATCAAGTTTACATTTTCTCTCTTACGCTTATTTGACGTGAGTGGTACGGATTGTTTTATCCTGTTTCTATCTATTGATGGTGGCAAACATACACAGCACCATCATTTAAGATAGTGCAATTTCTTCCCTGTCACTGACAAGTCTCTGTGTCTAATCAGAACTATGACGTGAGACTAGATTTATCAGTCACCAAGGACGAGCCTCCAGTAGGGAAGCGGATGGTGGTATCAAGTCTGGCTCGCCTGCCTCGGGCTAGTCATGGCCGAGTTTGTACAAACTCAACCTGGCGTATAACTATTTCCCCATAACAGCGGGGCCACGGGCCACGGATTCTCATCCCAAAAACATCATGAAAATCATTTTTGTTGACTGAGAATAGTTATTTTCTTTTTCAATGGAATATTTCCTAAATACCTTAGACAGGCAAGTCTCTCTCTCTCTCTCTCTCTCTCTCTCTGCTAGGGAATAATTAGATGATACCTCAACCGCCTATGGAACAAGACGTTCGCAAGTGTTAAAAGCCCGTCCGCTCTCAACTATACTCCACCACTCTTGGTTTGTCGTTTCATTTTGGCATGGACAAGCTGTGGCATGGCATACAAAATCCCCAGGGTGTCACTGGTAGGCAAGCTGTGGCGCGGGGAGAAAATATCCGTCATGGAGTGGGCGGGCCGCCCGACGCGTCGTCAGGGGAGGCCAGGGAACGCCTGGCCCCAGGCTATTGTTAGCCCGGGGCCAGCTAGCCTCGAGGCCCGGCCTCCCGCCCGTCATGCTACCGGCTGCTCTTTCTAATGAGAGTGTTCTAATTCTTTTTAACTGCATATACGCACATTTATAATTACAAATCAACTGTCAAGTAATTTGATTAAATATTCAAGATGTTGGAGGTTTGTATGTCCCAGGAAAGTGCGCGTTCATGTAAACTTTGTTCGTATATATATATATATATATATATATATATATATATATATATATATATATATATATATATATATATATATATATATATATATATATAATATTTGCTCATACAAGCACACATACATTAATATACATAACATATACACATATACATACATACACATGTAAATACATATTCATACTTGCTTGCCTTCGTCCATTCCTGGCGCTACCCCGCCCCACAGGAAACAACATCACTACCCCCCGCTTCAGCGAGGCAGCACCAGGAAAATATATATATATATATTCTTTTTTCCATACCCGATCGTCGTTTCCAGTGTTAGCAAGGTAGCGCCAGGAACATAAAAAGAAAGGCCATTTTCGTTCACACCCGTTGTATAGCTGTCGTGCAGAGCTCCCTACCACAGCCAGGCCCCACAAACCTTCCAAAGGCCCGACCATCCAGGGGCTGACCACTTTGGGAACTGACCACTCGGCAGCAAAAAAAATAAATATGATAATCCTTCGAAAGAAACAGCAATGATGATAATGATGATGATGATGATGATGATAATAATGATAATAATAACAATAATAATAATAATGATGATAATAATAATAATAATAATGATAATGATAATAATGATAATAATGATACTGATGATAAAGAAAATAATAATAATGGTAGAAGGAAAAAGATGATGAACCACTTGATTTCTTGGACATTCCCTCACCAGCCGCCACCAACATACTGAGCCAGTGCCAAACTGTGTAACAACAGGTTGTATTATACCATTATATATGATATGTCAACATAGCCACCAACACATACTCTCGCTTTGGAAGGTATAAGGCGGTAGGCAGCTCACGACCAGTCAAGCACCACCGCCTAGGTCTGGGGGGGGGGGGGGGGGTTAGTGACGATGGCGCGGTAAAGCACCTCTTCAGCGGTTGTCAAGTTCCTCTCCTCGGCCCAAATCGCTGTACTTCCCGTCTGCCTCATCCACACGCGGGTAGCTGGCATTCGCTACCCACTTGAAAACACTGAACTCACACGAATCGTTATTCTTCTTGGGGAAGACTGAGCAGGATTGGTTGAGGATATGGGAAAAACTGGGGGAAGTCCTCAGGAAGATGTAAAACTCCTGAAGTTATGTTGTAGCATTTTGTGTTGCCAGACCTGTTATCCCATGCTGATGGGCAGTGTGACCAGTTATACGATGCTGATGGGCAGCGTGACCCATGGTCTGATGCTATAGGATAATGTGACCCATGATCTACTCTAGTGGTCAGCAAGCCATCATCTTTAGAAATATATACCAAACAACAAATCTCTCCATTCAGGTAAGCGCGTCACAGCAAACTGGTGTGGACTCAGCCCAGCTCAGTGCCCGTCTTAAGGGGAACACATAAACGAGGCGAATACCCGAACAGGTCGTCAACGTCCCATGTTCCAAATACATTATGATGTCACGTGACGGCTGGCGTGATCACTGACAGCCCGGCTCTGACCTCCGTCATGCCAAGATACGCCATCCATCACCCGCCACACATGCTCTAACTCTTTTCATTTTTTCTGTATGGCATTTTCCCCGCGAGGACAGCCACTCGAACATTACGCGAAGAGTAGAAGAATCCCGCGTGGGAGACACTCCATTGACCTGGCATTTCAATGGCGAGTGTGTGTGTGTGTGTGTGTGTGTGTGTGTGCCAATTATGTCGCCAAACGTACCCTAAGGCCATTTTTCTAGTTACATCATTAACGTCCCCAGCAGGGTACGTCGGGGTGTACTCCGGGCCCTGGCTCTCGGCTGCTTCGAGAATAATGAGTCCTTGGTCGCAGCTTCTCACGGTAACTCGCGCGAAGTAAATGCATATATATATATATATATATATATATATATATATATATATATATATATATATATATATATATATATATATATATTTCTCCTTAATACTCAAAATGGCGTGACTGAAATTCATAGGCAAAACGTACTACTAATCAAGGATTTGTTTCACCTGAACTGGGCCAACATCGTGTGGCCGACGCCGGCGAGACTGACCAGTACGTCAGCCGCACCTCGGCCAGGCACAACACAACGGAATGAGCTGTGGCACAGGACAGGGTAAACACAATATTCCAACTTCCTCAAACAACCATCTCAATAGTGTTATGTTTTCAATTTCACTGCAGTGTTAAATGTTAGTATGAATATCAGAATGAATATCATTATGAACATCAAGAAGTTAAACAATCAAAATCTTAACGACTGCAGCAGACTTCCCGTTTATCTTTTTGTCTCGTGACACATCACTCTTTCCTCGTAACTCTGGTGAGTGCGACGCCTTGGCCCTGCCTTGTGGCAAAATCTCGTGTAAAACATTTGCAGAGATCACAGGACGCAGTATAGCGTTTCAGAAAAACGCTCATGCAAGAAAATAAAATGAATATCAAAATGTCGGATTTAGTTACGGATTACCGTGGTCCGTGGAGCTTGTTCATCCTTCCCTGCCCCACAGACCCGTCCTCAGTCTGCACGTACGTACATACCTCCCTCAACTCACGAATCAGGACGAAGCCAATACAACCACCATATATGAAGAGTATCTTCAGGGTTCTGGCCTGTGGACCTCCCGTGCTCAGCAGCCATGTGTCTACCAATATACCCGGCATGAGGAAGGCTCATATGGTAACCAAAATTCAATGTTTATTTTAGGATGATCAAGTCGATCGCCCCAAGTTTAATGTGTGATGTATAGGGGGGTCTTTCCTCCAACAGAGACAACAGGACAAGCGATGGAGTCGGCCATGATAGCTTAAAGCTTTGGCAAAACGGAGTTTCCTATATTTGACGTCGGCCGCGTGCCATGCCATCACCCACCCAGTCTGGGTAGCTAGGAAATGAATAATGTCTGCCAAATATTTCAATGACTGAAATTCACTAAGTAATAATCTAATCAATATTCAATTACTAAGCAGAGGAGACACTACGAAGAAGAAGGAGAAGAAGAAAGAAAAAAAAGAGCATGAGCGCGCACGGGGCCAAAATAAAATGTGCTGTAGCGCAGGAGCCAGGGGAGGTGATCACCATATTTAGCCCACCGACCAAATGTGTCCGAATACCGCGGGTTGGTCTGGGTTACATTGCAAAGCTGTGTTTCTTCACCGATTATTCTTAGATCTTGATGTAAACAGTATGTGTTTACGCAAAGTTCTCATTCAAACAAGAAAATGGACGACAGAATATTATGAAATGTTATCAACCGGAAATTATGCTGTACTTGTCCTGATATCGTCAAGGGCGCTAACAAGCCGGTCAGGTATCCTTTTCGTTATTTAGAAAACCGATTCACATCCTGGGGAGCAGCGCCGATGGATACTTGTTTTGGATCGGCTGGACAGATCACTGGCTGACCCGGGTCAGAGGTGAGAGACAGGGACCACAGGTGAGCGGGACGGGCCAGAGATCACTGGTACGGCCGGAGATTAATAGTGGTCCGCATATGACTGGCACGGACCACAGATCATTGGCATGGTTGTTGCTGGGATGCAATTTGGTTGGTCAGAAAAGACAAACGATCATATCCGGTGTGGACGAAACAGCGGACCCGTACAGATGACGGGGTCAACCCGCCTCAACGACAATGAACTGCATGGAGTAGACTCAGTCTGTTCTGATCTGTTCTGACACGTAAATAAGTAGTTTGTGGCCGTGAAAGTAAACAAATGTTGATGTGAATTTCACTATGTTTTTATCTGAAAACAAAGCGGGTGAAGATCGACAACCCCGAGTGTGATTTGGTGGAAAAAAAGAACAGTAGTGTGTCAGTGTTGTCAGTAAGGTATGTCTCGATCCACTCTCGATTCTGGAGTTCGGAATAATTTGATCAACTTTTAAATCATTCTTGTACATTAAATGAGAACCCACATTAATGTTGATAAGGAGTAGGTTGGAACATAATCCCATAATTCATTATACAAGCAAGTCACAAAAATTAAGGTAACTAACGAATCTGAAAAAAAAAATCCGAATCCGAATAATTTTTCAAGGGTGAATAACTTTCACTCTTATCAAGTTCATTATCGCGATGTATAGATCATTACAACGTATCCAAACTGATGTCTGTCTATCTTGGGTGAAAGACAAATCTGAAATGAATATGAGTTTTAGATTTTTTCATTTACAGAAGTCTTGTAAAATTTACAAGCCTTTCTCATAAAAAAAACCCCGCTGCCTTACAGCCAGTCACAGACCCTTACCTATCAGTTGTCACGTTACATCCTTCATAACTAATGCATGAAACTAGTACCCGACATAACTAGTGTCGCCTCGTGCATTACACTAAGGCTCATTATACATAGTGACGCTTAGTACATTAAGGTCGTTGACCACAAGATATTTTGAAGATCTTAAAATCTGTGATCCCAGTCAAAGATTAAATCTTTAAGGAGGTAAGTATCATATATATATATATATATATATATATATATATATATATATATATATATATATATATATATATATATATATATGTGTGTGTGTGTGTGTGTGTGTGTGTGTGTGTGTGTGTGTATGTGTGTGCTTGTATGACAGTGATGCGAATGACCTAACCACAAAGAAAAATAAAACAGTTCTGATCGCTTTCATTTATTAAACATCACATCATCAGACGTGATATAAATTACTCGAAAGCGCTCAGGACATCGTGTTTCATTTTCTCTTGTGGTTAGCGGTATGTGTATATATATATATATATATATATATATATATATATATATATATATATATATATATATACATACAGAGAGAGAGAGAGAGAGAGAGAGAGAGAGAGAGAGAGAGAGAGAGAGAGAGAGAGAGAAATGCCCCATCACCCAGGAGCTCTTGCAACCTCAAAGCTGCACTATTTCCAGGAGCAGGATAATGATGGAACTCTTGTGGAACAAGTTCTTTGACGAGACTATCCTCCTGATAATGCAGCCTCGAAAAAAAAGTGACTGTGTGGAGAGAATGAGTGAGGAGAAGTTGTAAAGAGTATATTAATGTCAGGAGAAGAGGGGACAAGGAGAAGGGGGAAACCAAGCTGGAGATGGAAAGATGGAGTGAATAAAATTCTAAGCGCTCGGGGCCTGAAGATACAGTAGGGCGTTAGGCGTGCACGGGATGGAGTGAACTGAAGCGATACGTTATACAGGGGACGAAGTACCGTTAATGAACTGAAGCAAGGCATATGAAACAACCGGGGGACACCACGGAAAGGTTTGTGAGCCCTGGTTATGGATATGGGGCTGTGGTTTCGGTGCATCAAACATGAAAACCAGGGAATGGATATTGGTGAATGAGGAAATTTCTTCGCTTATATATATATATATATATATATATATATATATATATATATATATATATATATATATATATTTTTTTTTTTTTTTTTTTTTTTTTTTATACTTTGTCGCTGTCTCCCGCGTTTGCGAGGTAGCGCAAGGAAACAGACGAAAGAAATGGCCCCCCCCCCATACACATGTACATACACACGTCCACACACGCAAATATACATACCTACACAGCTTTCCATGGTTTACCCCAGACGCTTCACATGCCTTGCTTCAATCCACTGACAGCACGTCAACCCCGGTATACCACATGACTCCAATTCACTCTATTTCTTGCCCTCCTTTCACCCTCCTGCATGTTCAGGCCCCGATCACACAAAATCTTTTTCACTCCATCTTTCCACCTCCAATTTGGTCTCCCTCTTCTCCTCGTTCCCTCCACCTCCGACACATATATCCTCTTGGTCAATCTCTCCTCACTCATTCTCTCCATGTGCCCAAACCATTTCAAAACACCCTCTTCTGCTCTCTCAACCACGCTCTTTTTATTTCCACACATCTCTCTTACCCTTACGTTACTTACTCGATCAAACCACCTCACACCACACATTGTCCTCAAACATCTCATTTCCAGCACATCCATCCTCCTGCGCACATCTCTATCCATAGCCCACGCCTCGCAACCATACAACATTGTTGGAACCACTATTCCCTCAAACATACCCATTTTTGCTTTCCGAGATAATGTTCTCGACTTCCACACATTTTTCAAGGCCCCCAGGATTTTCGCCCCCTCCCCCACCCTATGATCCACTTCCGCTTCCATGGTTCCATCCGCTGACAGATCCACTCCCAGATATCTAAAACACTTCACTTCCTCCAGTTTTTCTCCATTCAAACTCACCTCCCAATTGACTTGACCCTCACCCCTACTGTACCTAATAACCTTGCTCTTATTATATATATATATATATATATATATATATATATATATATATATATATATATATATATATATATATATATATATATATATATTCGTTTACCTGTTTGTCTTTTATGAATTATACATGACAAAAGACGAAAAGTATTGAGGATTATAGATAATATCATTATGTTTTAGAAGTTCAATTTCCTAACTTATAAGAACCAAATGTTTCAAAGGAACACTCAAGTTACCTTTTTCACAGGGCGATGTTGTCACTACTACTGGCCATGATGGTGCTCCTGGCGCGCACCTCGGCCTGGGACCTCTTCGGTAAGAACAACGACGACGACGACGACGATCATGGCAATAACGATCATGGCAATAACGATCACGGCAATAACGATCACGGCAATAACGATCACGGCAATAACGATCATGAGTAAGTTTTTTCTTAATCTGCCTCTGGGGTACAACATTTTTGGAGCGTCGCATACTCTTTATTCCTTCTGGGGACTCCAGTAAATGAGGATCCCTCTCTTCTCTTGATGGTTGACGACAACGAGTGGTTCGCATATTCTCCGGGGGATGATGACGAAAATTAGTGTTTTATCTCTCTTTGGAGAGGGTTACAGTGACTGGTCCTGAGGGAACGACGGAGGAAATGGGTGGTTTCCTGCGGTGTTAAGGGGGGGGGGGGGGGGGAACAGACGAAGGGAATCAATTTACTTTTCTCAAGTAAGGACAGCGAGTGCCCCCCCGCCCCCCCCTCACCTGTGGAGATGATTTCAACAAATGGTGGCCTACTTATGTCTGGGGACGACAACAACAACGAGAGGTGTTCACTTCCCTACGGGGTAACGAAGTCGAATAGTGATGTTTGGCGTTATCTTTGGGGGTACGTCAACGGCGATCTACGACTTGCTTGCCTCCAGAGAAACCAAGTAACGTTCTCATCTTTAGGGTGATGATGATGATGATGATGATGAGTGGTCATACTCATTTTTGGGGAGGTGATGATGACTGGTCATATTCATTTCTGTGAAGACGGCGATGATGATGATAATGATGATCTGTGGTCCAGAGAATTTCTGGGGAGACAATGATGATGATGAGTGCCCTTGCTTATCAGTCGAGATACGATGACGGCGATAACAATGATATGGTCTTGCTTATTTCTGGGGAGATGATGGTGACGGTGACTACGATGAGTGGCCTTGCTTCTCTGGGTTGATGATGATTGGTGACCTTTTTTATCTCTGGGTAGATGATGATGATGATGATGATGATGATGAGTGGCCTTGTTTATCTCTGGGAAGACGACAATGATGATTTGTGGTATTGCTCATCTCTGAGGGAAAATGGTGATGATGATGATGATGATGATGATGGGTGGTCTTAATCATCTCTGGGGTAGATGACAGGCGGGTAACACACACGTCTGTGTCAGGGTTACGAGATGATGACTCAAGGCAAGATCTGGACTTTTCTGGGAAGGATGGCAAAGCGATGTGTGACATCTGTCCCTTTGTGGATGACAGAACCTCACGATTGTTTTTAGAGGATGTTAACGAAAAGGTATATGTCGTCTTCACTGTCTCTAGGGAAGGGTAGGCATCAGTGGCACATGTCGAGGGAACAAGGAGCAGTGTGACGTCAACACTGTAAGCTGTTATACACTATGTCACCAACGGAAACAGAAATGAACCACCTGAGTGGCTGGGAGGACCTTACGGAACGCCAAGCCATTTTCATGGAGAAAGACACCACAGACTAACAGACCTTGGTCTTGGGAAGTTCAAGAGCTACTTGTTGACATGTGTCGGGGCAAAGTTAAGGAATTCACGACTTATAGTTAGATATTCACCTGTGTCCTGAAGCAGTGAATTTCCTCCAAGAAAAGGTCATTATTCGGGTCCTAGAGAGTGACCTTGGGTGACCTGATTTGAAATATATATATATATATATATATATATATATATATATATATATATATATATATATACACTTGTATACATATTCATACTTGCTTGCCCTCATCCATTCTGGGCAACATCCCACTCCACAAGAAACACCATTGCTGCCACCTGCTTCAGCGAGGTAGTACCAGGAAAACA